>NW_021632497.1:0-26624 GCF_004799145.2 Neltuma alba
TTACTCTATCTTTGGTAAGAGAGAATTGGATGGGAGAAAAATTTTAATGAGCTCAATTTAAAATTAGAAGAAGTAGGATTATAAAATTTTGATAAGGAGAATATATAAGAAAAAAAGTACAAGAAAAATTAATTAAAACTTTTAATCCTAGCTATGTGATTATTTTAAATCAAGCCGAAAATTTTTAAAATGAAATAATAAAAGATCCAAACAAATAAATAAAATATTTATTTGTGAAAACATAAGAAACCTAAAGAAAAACCAATCATTTATGTTAAAACAAAATGATAAAAAGATATCAAGAATAAAAATTAATATCGAAACCTTGAATAAAATTTCAATTCTTAAAAAATATTAAAATCTAGAAGTATTGGATATTTATCCAAAATTGGGAAAAATTAATTACAAAAATAATATTATGATACTTTGCAAATACATATTAAAAATGCATCAGCGCTCATTGGTATTAGATTCGATACCGACGTGGATAAGTCAAGCAATTTGAAATATTGGCACTCTATAAGTCCTAGGACTTGATTGTAAATGATATGTATAGGCAAATGCGTTTCACACTTGGCGAAGGAAATTCAAAATACCTTCAGGAAGTTGCAAATACTCTGTCAATGTCAAACGCTTTTTCAGACACTTCTGTGGTTAATATTTCTTTCAAGATTAGAAGGTAGTTTTAGCTAGCTCAACTTGTAGAAATGGAAGGTGTTTGTTTATTTATCTCTTGTGAATAAATTTATGTTATGCAGCTGAAAAAGAACAAGCTGCTGAGTGGTGCGAGACTAAACAGTTCCTATGGTGGAAGTTGATACATTATAGGATTAATTTTCAAATAGGAATAATTAATCTCCAGGTCCTTATAGTTTCATCTGATTTTTAATTAGGTCTTATAAAAATTTTTCTTTTTTATCAGCTCCTTTTACTTTGTGTGTTTTTAATTAGGTCCTTCTATTTTTTTCTTTTTATCAGGTCCTTAGTTTCACTTATTTTTTAATTAGGTGCTTTGTAGTTTTTGAAAATTATTTATTAACTTTATTCTTTAAAATTAATTTCATTTTTAAATTAATAATTATATAATTGGACAAAATAATTAATATAATCATTTAGTAATTAATAAATAATCAGAATAATAATTATACTTAAATATAAATTATTTATAATCATATTTTAATTTTAGAAAAATTTATTATTATAATTTGAATTTTATAATTATAAAAATTTGAATTGAAAATAAATAATATATTTGTTTAACCTAAAATTTAAAAGAATATTAACATAAGATTGTTACAATAATTTATTATTTTAAAATGTTATTATTTGTAAAATAAAAAATAAAAACTAGAAGGACCTAATTAAAAACAAAGTAAAACAATAAGGACCTGATAAAAGAAAAAAAATTATAAAGACTTGATTAAAAATATATGAAAGTATAAAGATCTGATAAAAAGAAAAAAAATTATAGGGATTTGATTAAAAACTAGTTGAAACTATAAGGACTTATATATTAATTGTCCCTTTCAAATATTATAATTGGAATGAGGTGTTGTGAAGAGTGAGTTGGGATCTTGATCTTGATTGATACTACTTCCAATCCTTAATATAAGAGCTAGTTGATTAATTTGAATAGATTAAGAAAATTAGTTAAGTTAGTTATTTGTAATAAATAAATATTGTCTTTCCTAAAATATCTTTGCTAATCAAATGTATTGATCAGAACTTCTATTATTATAAGGACTACATTAGGAAAAAATAAACAAATATGAGAGACAAAGACGATCAGGGTCCTATATTTAGGACTAAAATAAAAGTTAAACAAACTCTTATATTAAGGACCAGAGGTAGTATTAAATTATTATGTGCTTAATATTTTATCTTCTTTCTAGCAGTGACAAGCAAGCTTAAATTTGTCTTCAAAGCTTAAAAATGCTAAGAATATGGTCTTGATTGATATTAATGCATTTTTTTCGTTTCAATTAGACGGCCATGATTTGACTTTGAATTCTCTTTGCAAATTTCATATTATTATGTTAGGTTATTCTCATGAGTAATTTATCTGTGTTTATCTTTTTACAGCTACGGATATACAACAATCACAAGTAGAAGATCATTTTACTAACTTACCATTGGAGGATATAATTGGAGGGATTAGAGCTACGTATAACTGTTGTAGTACACATTTTGCATGTGACTGAATGAAGCATGGTACAATATTTTTAGGGACACATTTATCAAAATGGCACAAGAATCCACGCAAACCATTGTACTTGATGTTATGTTATGATGATTTAGAGAGCGTCTGATGGGCCATAAGCAGCTTATTTTGAAGATAAGCCCGATTCAAAAATTTGCCTTTGTTTGGCATCACTTGTGAGCTACTGAGCTTGAGGGCTGAAAAGAGTGAAAACGCACGATTAAATTTAAGCTGAGGAGTGGGGAGCTTTTTTGAATAAGTAGCTTATGGACATGTCAGGAAAAGGCTGCGAGTATGAGGCTTTTGCTATTCTTGTCATTTCCTTCGTCCTGTATCTTTCATTTTCTTATCTTGAAATTTTTTTGTGTGGCCAAATCTTGAATTGTAATTTGAGACTCATTGGTATTTTTATTTCTAATTTAAGACTTGAGTTAATTTTAACTTGATTGGCTCTTATCATAATTTTGTTAATTTTTATTTGTCAGATTTATTTATAAATGTTAATTATGCATGTTTCACTTTATATTTACAATAATTTTTTATGATTCCTCTGATATTTTAAAATTTACTTTACTCATTAAATTTCACTTCTTCATATTAAATTAATTTAAACTCATTGTATTATGTTAATTTATTTTTTTAATCGTGTTTCATTATTTATTAAAACTCATACCTATTTTGGTAATTTTACAAATAAACTTATTTTTATTCAATCGTAATCCACTCAATAAATTTCACTTCTTCATATTAAATCATTTTAATTTCATTGTATTATGTGAAATCATTTTTCTAATCATATTTCATTATTTATTAAAACTCATACCCATTTTAGTTATTTTACAACCAAACTTACTTTTACTCAACTATAATCCAAACAACTCTTTACCAATCTCACTTTTACAAATTAGCTTTTCTGAACTTCAATCCAAACACAATTCAGCTTATCCAATTTAGCTTTTACCAACTTCACTTTTCTATAAGCTCCTTTTTCAATAAGCTACTTTTCTAATCGCTGATCCAAACGGACCCTTAGATTTGTTTTGATTAGCTGTTGAATGTTGTTATGAATTCATGATCATGAATTGTAATTTGGATTTTTTTTTAATTGTCGTTGTAGAATGTTATAGATTTATGACATATGTTTTGATTATAGAATATCTTTTTGGGAGAATTCCAAAAAAAAAATTTAAAATTACTAAATTTTAAATAAATTTTTTTGTAAAAATATGTTGTTATTTGTACGTTCAGTGTTATCAAAACCCAAAAAGTGGTGTTATCAAATTTAATTTAAAATTTAGTAATTTTAAACTTTTTTTTTATGAGATTCTTCCCCTATTTTTCAGGTATAATTGGAGATTTTTTTACATATGGTATAAGCAGGATGTCATAACTTAGGCAACCAAGCCTTCGTGCCCGAATTTATTAGGGCTTCATGGATTGGGTGAGACTAGGAGCCTGTCTTGTCCTGCCCAACTTTGCTTGTAAACACTCCTACCACTATCTCTTGCTCATGAACTTCCTTAATACCTTATTTTTCCAATTGGGTTAAGGTGCACCCAGCACCTCCAAGTATTTTGCCAGGAGCACCTAGTGGCCTAAAGTAATTTATGGTGCAATTTTGCCCTCAAAGTAATTAAAATGGTGCACCAGTATCCCATGCTAACAGATTTGTTAGTTTGACCGTTAAATTGATGAGTCAGCACAAGTTTGACCAAAAAATCTGACGTGGCATGTCTAATAAGCAGGTGATGTGGAATTTTTTCGAGGTTAAGGTGCATCCAGCACACCCAAGTATTTTTCCAGGTGCACCCAGTGGCCTAAAGTAATTTATGGTGCAATTTTGCCCTCAAAGTAATTAAAATGGTGCACCGATATCCCATGCTAACAGATCTGTTACTTTGACTGTGAAATTGATGAGTCAGTATAAGTTTGACCAAAATAATCTGACCTAGCATGTCTAATAAGTAGGTGACATGGCTTTTCTTGTTAATTCCATTGTTTTGTCTGAATATTACTCCTCTGGTCTTATTTATAAGGCACTTCCAACATGTTTCACACAGACCAAGGAAAACCCTAAATTTTATTAACTCTCATTTAAATTTTAATAATTTTCCAACTTTATCCCTATTTAATATACATTATACCTCATATAAACAAAGTCAATACAATAATAATGAGGGGTAATTTGTACATCCATACAAAAAATTTCTCTCAGTGTCTTATAAATAGGACTAAAAAATATCTTTTCTCTCTACCCTATAAATAGGACTAGAGGAGTATCTGTGAAAAAATTTCTTACTCTGAAAAAAATTCCAAGAGCCGAAGAGAGCATTTACTGAATAGAGAAAACAAAGTAGTGGCAGACGAAAAAAATTCCACATCACCTGCTTATTAGACATGCCAGGTCAGATTATTTTGGTCAAACTTGTGCTAACTCATCAATTTCACAGTCAAAGTAAGAGATCTGTTAGCATAGGATACTGGTGCACTATTTTAATTACTTTGAGGGCAAAATTGCACCATAAATTACTTTAGGCCACTGGGTGCACCTGAAAAAATACTTGGGGGTGCTGGATGCACCTTAACCCCAAAAAAATTTCACATCACCTGCTTATTAGACATGCCACGTCAGATTTTATGGTCAAACTTGTGCTGACTCATCAATTTAACGGTCAAACTAACAGATCTGTTAGCATGGGATATCGGTGCACCATTTTAATTACTTTGAGGGCAAAATTGTACCATAAATTACTTTAGGCCACTGGGTGTACCTGACAAAATACTTGGGGTTGTTGGGTGCACCTTAACCCTATATTTCCATGTGACTTACAAATTAAAGTTACTATTCAATCATCTTCAATTGCCCCTGGAAACTCAGCATTCAGAGTCATACTACTGTACTTTTGAATGACCGTCTGTACGTAGTTAGATGTTTATATCTCTTTCTGATAGTTAGGTCCCCCCCCCCCCTCTTGCTATGTAATGTGCACTAGAGTTTATCAAACAAAGCATGCAAACATTCAATAAGCCTCCAAAAAGGATCATAATTATTTGGGATGTTACCCACATACTAGATTAATGGGTTTTACAAAATGATTAGATCCAATGTTGAAAAAAAAGCAAACAAACCAAAACAAAAGAATCCAACATGTTGATATTTGAAAGGCAACATAAATTTTCTACTTCATCATTTTTTGTTAGTTTTCTCTATTCTTTGATTTTTTGAATGTCCGAATCAACACATAAACTATTTCTTTTGCAGATCTAAATGATTCGATCCGATTTTGATACTTGCTCAAGACTAAGAAACGAAAGAATATTGAATCCACCATGTTCATATTTAAAGTGCAACGTAAATTCTCTATTCTTTCATCATTTTCTTAGTTTTCATTATTCTTTGATTTTTAGGTTGTCCAAATCAATCTTAGAAGAATCAATTTTCTTTTTCCGCCGCCTTTTTCCGATGTTTCACACGTACTAGTTTAATGGGTTTTCATTTGTAAAACTAAATGATTAAACCCATTTTGATAACATGCTCAAAATAAAAAATTATTGAATCTTACATGTTAATATTTAATTTGAAGAGCAATAAAAATTCTCTGCTCTTTCTTCATATCTTTTTTTAAGTTCTCTCTATTTTCTCCAAATCAATTTTAGAAGAATTAAATTTCCTTTTTTATTTTTTCTATTTTTGACATTCTTATATTTTGATAATAAGAATATTTTTTCAATTACGCACTACACAGACAACACCTTAAAAAAAAAGCAGAAGGAAAAAAAAAAAAAAAAAACAGATGCTCACGCAAAGAATGACAAAACGAGTTTTAATGGGCTTGGATCACGTAGCAGGGTTCAATGACTTTTTGGTTCTTGAATTAGAATGTGGGTCAATTATCCTCAGACACTCTTTTTATTCAATCCAAGCTCATCTAATGATCTGAAGAATAATTCATAATTACTCATTTAATCCTAATTCTTATCAAAGAAATTTGGGAAACATAACCCCTCTTCCATTCTTATTTATAAGACATTTGAAGAAAAGAGTTTTTTCATTATAAAAATCGTTCCTTAAAATTGAGTCACTTTTGATTAAAATCCCTACTGCTAGCAAATACATTAAACAGGGATTTTCTTAAACACGTAGGATCTGGGTTTTCAACACTACAGAGAGCCGAATCAGATATAAACATTTTGAATCTTTCTTATACTATGAGAAAAATGTTAAGAATGGGCCTACAACTTTTAAGTCAGATTATAGGAATCGAACTAATGGGCTGGAAGTGGATTAGGTCTAATAAAAAAGGTTAGTCCCTCACAACGTAACAAACCAAAATTCGAACCGCCGTTGGAAGAGATAGTCACATTTAGTGTCCAATAATATCTCGAATAGGATTGCCTCCAATGGAAGGAAACCTATGCTTTAAGGGGGAAAAAAAGAAAAGAAAAGAATTAATGGGTTGGATGGATTGAGGAGATGGGGAGTAGGTGAAGAAGAAAACAGGAATAAATAGAAATATGAAGAGGATTATATATCAGATTAAATATATTAGTGTGATCATTATGGAAAAGGGAACAAAAATTGAAAAATAGTACTACCTTCGGTCCTAATTATAAGAGCCAGTTGACTAATTTGAAAAAATTAAGGAAGTAAGTTGAGTTAGTTATTTGTTCTAAATAGGTATTGTCTTTCCTAAAATATCCTTACTAATCAAGTGTATTGACTAGAACTCTTATTATTAGAAGGGCTACTTTGGAAAAAAATATATAAATATGAGAAATAAAGTGGATGGGAGTCTTATATTTAGAACCAAATAAAAGTCAAACAGGATCTTATATTAAAGACCGAAGGTAATACTTCCTTTCATCTTAAATACTACCTCCTATTCTTAGTATAAGAGTTAGTTTGACTTTTAATTTGATCTTAAATATAAAACCCAAGTTCACTTTTTCTCTTTCATATTTATCCATTTTTTCAAAGTAGACCTTGTATTAGTTACACATGTTAAATGTTCTATCAAATAGTAATTCTAACTAATATACATAATTAGTAAGGGTATTTTAGAAAAGACAATACATATTTATTACAAATAACAAACTCAATAAATTTTCTTAATTTATTCAATTAATCAACTAACTTTTATATTAAAAACCGAATGTAGTATAAGAATTAGTACAGGGATAGTTGTTTTAAACTTTTTTTTAAAAAAAATTTGAACAAGGATTTTTCCTTTTGAGACTTAAGGTGCAAAGGGTTATTGTCTCTCCCAACAAGTATGCTTTTCGGGATTTAAACTTGTGTTTTTTTTTTTTTACAAGATGAGCGGTCTCAATCAGTAGTTTGCTGGTATAATTGTTTTAACGTTAACTCTAAATATAAAACCTCTATCTATTTTGTCTTTTAAATTTACAATTTTTTTAAACCATCCATATTATTATTGCATATATTAAAGGATGATTTCCATCTATGGAGTAGCTCTCGATACAAATTATTCAAGAAATAGTTTAATAAAGTCAACACAATTTTTTTTATAAATAATTAATTTAATTATTTTAAGTAATATATGTAAATAAATTATTTCATTCTTACATTAGGATTGACATGGATGGATTATATAAGGAAGGAGTTGGAAAATTTTTTGGAGGGTTTTTATAAAAGTTAAGTTGCAAATTTATCTCAAAAGGTTTTACTTAAGAAAGTCTTTTTCAATTTAATTTTAATGTCATCTAAGAGTTTCCAAATTGTAGTAACTTCATCCCGATCGTTATTCAAGTTTAATTATTTATGTTGAGTTGAAAGGTTTATGTGTCATCCATATCATTTTGTTATTGTGCAAATTTGTTCAAAAACTTTTCAATCAAGAGTGTTGAGTATCTGCAAATTTTTTTTTTGGGTGAAAAAATCTATAAATTTTTTAGGTTTAGTATCGCTTCAGAAATTTTCAAATTATAATAATGTCACTTTGATTATTATTTGGGTTAAATTTGACTATTAGGTGAACAAATATACTAAATAAGTAGAGTGAACAATGAAGAAGAAGAAATAGCAGATGGAGAAGGAGCCGCATTGCAGAAGAACATCCGATTACTAGACGCGCGACTCACCAAGGGAGATTGCCTTTGGCCCAAAAAAAAAGCCCAAGGGAGATTGCCGACAACAAGGTTGCAGGTAACCCTCCGCGGTCGTACTTTAGTGATGCTGAGATTGGTGAATTTCACGCAAAATGCTTCAGCTCTTTGATTTTCTATAATCTTTCAGGGGGGACGCATTTTTTAAAAAGGTTTTTTTCCTTATGTATAAATCTGACTTGGAAAAAAATGAAGTCGATGTTTAGAAAAAGATGAAGTAGATGATATATCAACCTACCACTCCATCATATTTGGTTACTTAATAGTCAAACTGAACTTGAATAATAGTCGGGAGACATTACTATGATTTTTGAAACTTCTGAAAAGACATCGAACCAAAATTTTTTAAAATAATTAGCTCTCTTTAGTAAAAATTTTTGAAAACAAATTTATATCTTAAGCCAAAAAAAAAATAACGTGGACAACACGTATGCCTATCGGATGAGCATATTTAATCAACTAGCGACTAAATTTAATCTAGATAACAGGCATAATAAAATTGTTACGATTTAAAAACTTTTAGGGTGACATTTAACATAAGAAAACTTTCACATGATTGGTGTTTTGGAGTGAAAACCTTCTAAACAAATTTATATATTAACCATTTCTTTATATCTCACGTAAAAGAAGCTAATTTATGTGCTAATTTTTTGGCTAGCGGTGTAAAGAATTGGGTAGGTACCAACCGCCATCTTATGCGTCAGGATGAGGGATGAAAAGAAAGCACGTTGTCTTCATGGGATCATATTTTTATGATATTTTTAATTAACGGATACATATTTTCATTAAAGAAAAATTCAAAGGACTCCTTGATGTAATGCTACCAAAATTTGTGTCATAAAATATTTTAAAAAAATCATTAAGACAAGATGTTATTATCCATTTAGAATAATATTAGATAAAATTATATTTTTTTAATCTATTTATGAGATTTAAATTAAATCCAAACGACTTAGGGTGTGTTTGAAATCACATATGGACCTTCAAACTGACTTCCCTGCCGGCAAAAGGAGCTTTTTTGATTTGGGATGTGCCTGGAATCACATTTTTGCAATCTGACATCTGTCACTAAAACGGACTTATACAATAAATTTAAAGAAGTTGCTTTTATTCAATCTCACTTCTGTAAAAGTCATATTGAAAAAAAAGTTACTTTTCCACCGCTAATCCAAACACACCCTTAATCATATTCCTAGTATTTTATTTATATATTTATTTATTTTTTATTTATTAATTTTTTTTTTTTACCTTAGAAATATTTTTTCAGACAAGAAACGGATTAGTTAAAAAGTAAACTACAATCAAAATAATTGAAGCGAGAATCAAAAGAATTATTACATTCCTATTCAATCCTACCCTCCTTCCCGAATCAGCAGCCAACACAGACTCATCGAATGGACCAAACCAAAGCCTCGAGGCTTGACGAGTGAGTGAGGGCACCGAAGCAGAATTCCGATCGATCATATAAAGGTCCCGATCGTATCTCTTCCTTCGCCTCTCTTTGCTCTCTTCTTGGCTCTCGATCACTGTCTGAGTAGCCATGGCCCTACAATTATGGGAGACTCTCAAGGAAGCCATCGTCGCCTACACCGGTCTGTCCCCGGCTACCTTCTTCACCGTCCTCGCGCTGGTTTTCGCTGTCTACTATCTTGTTTCTGGTTTCTTTGGGGGTTCCGATCATCATCCCAGGAATTTTAGGGAACTGGAAGAGCAGATGCAACCTCTGCCTCCGCCGGTTCAGCTCGGCGAGATTACCGAGGAGGAGCTCAAAGTCTATGATGGCTCCGATCCGAGTAAGCCTCTGCTCATGGCTATCAAGGGTCAGATCTATGATGTGTCTCAGAGCAGGTATGATGATTGTGTTCTGTTGAAGTTTAATTCTTGGTTGTTGATGTTAAGATTATGGTTCATTTCTGGAACTTTTTGTGGTTTTTGGGTTTCTGTGATTCCTTTTGCGAGGTCAATGTTTGCTCTGAATTAGGGCCATTATCTATTTTCGCTGATTATGACTATGAACTCAGAAATTCTTGGGCTTCTTTTTCTGAACTTTATACTTTTCTCTCTTTTACCCCTTTCTCATCCTGCGATGCATATGCTTTTTTGACTCTTGGTCCCCTTTATTGTTTGATAGGGTTTCATGTTGTTTTGCAGTTACGCTTTTGGTTGTTCTGTTGCTCCTTGTTTCGATTCCTAATTCTTCTCTTATAAAGACGATAAGATTCTCAAATTGTGAAGTTTAATTTTATTGACAAGCTTTCATGTATGTTTGATCGGGTTAGAAATTGGGAGGTCAAAAAAAAAAGAAAAAGGAAGGAGTGTATATAATAAATGTATTTGGACTTGACCTGTGTTAAGTTCATTGTATACTTTCGCTCCCTTAATTCTATACTTTAAAGCATACCCTTCAGCCATAAAAAAGGGGGATTTCTCCTTATTGTGCATCATTACTCAATTGGAAAGGTTCCATATAAGAGATATCAGTAGAGTTCCCTCATGAAAGAGCCATGTTTTGCTGAAATCGGATGCTACATTTGTGATGACCTTTGTACTTTGATGTGACATATAATCGTCCTTTTTAACTAAATTATGTCTGCAAATTTTTTTTTTTTTTTTTTTAAAATTTTAGTGGTCCTATTATCTTACCTGGAAATCATGTTATGAGGTAATTTTCTCACTTATTCCTGCTTAGATGGTTGAATGATGAAATTGCAGGCTTGGGGTTATCGACCCCCAGCTAGTTGTCCTATCAGCTTGAGCGATGAATGTGTAAAAATTTAAAGTTTGGATCATTTGAGTCTTGTAACTAAATAGGCATGAATAACTGGTTAAGGTAACAAGTGCATCTCAGACTGATGTTGTCTAACTATGCTGTGCTGATCATAGTTTTCAATTTTATAGTATGAACCAATGTTTAACTTTGGGAGTATGGGAATCTTCACTGTAATCTGACTTCCCATGGGTATTTATGAGCATGTGTCAGAATCATGGTGTAAGTTGTCCTTTATTAGAAGGATAACTTTATTATTCTTACAGTGGTGTCTATATGGTCTGCCTTATTGGTGAGACTCAGGTCCATGTGAAGGATGATTCTCCTTTAAGGAAAGGAAATTTCCTCTCTGACCCAAAACGGTGACCGGTTTTCCTGAGTGAAGGCAGATAACTTTCCCAAAATTTCGCTTGCTGGCCAACATACTATGATCCATGTCATCATACATATTCCTTTTGTCTCTGACGGCAAAGTGTGTGTATGTGTGTAATATAATAAAGCTATTAAAATATAAACTGCTGGACGGCATGACATATTAGAGAAAACAAATGAGTCATTTAAGCAGAAAAATGTGAACAAAAGCTCTACAAGGATAATTAACGTGGACGTGCTATCCAATCACTGTATGTGTCGGAAATATTTGCCTTTAAAAGATTCCTGTGCCAAGCATTAAAGGGACAAAGGGTAGCTGTGTGCAGCATGCAATGAAGGATGTTGCTCGCTGGTTGTTTATGAAAAACCTAATTATTTTGCCCTGATTTAAGCTAAATTCATTAGTTCAATCTCATCAACTTTTCTTCTGATCTGACTTGTTTTTTTTCTTTTGGTTGGACCTGGATGATCTCTGATAGGACTCCAAGTCAGCACATTAACGCACCAGAGGAGAAATAGGGAGAATGGAGTAGTGGTTGAGTCTGTTTGCATCTTTTTAGGAGAGTTGAATGAGTCTTTTAGGTTTTATTGATTTTATTAATGATTTATTAATTGAATAAGGGGACTTTAGGTTGTTAGAGGTCCATCAACGTCTCTTTCTGTTAGTTCCAAGATATTAGGGATATTTACTTAATTCTTATATTTATTCAATTGTAATTTCTGCATTATAAATATGTTAGCCATCCTATAAGCTAACATATGAGAGAAATAAATATTTGTTCAGTAATTTGGAGATTCTCCTTCTGGCTACTAAATCTAGTTAAGTGAGATCCTTGCTTAAGTAAATTTTAGTAGATTTTATCCCGGCTATTAGTGAGTTGAGAGTGAGATTCTTGCCTCAACCCTCTACTAGATTATATTTCAGTTTTTTTTTTTATTCACTTAATTATCTAGCCATTTGGGTTCTACCAAATTGGCATCAGAGCCATGGTTGAGACTAGATCATCCCGCATTCCCAACCCACCTGAAAATCCTGAAAATCCTTTAGTAGGAGATAGTGATCCTTTGACCACAATTGCTGCGCGACTGGAAAATATTGAAGCATTAGCTAATAGAGTAGCCAATTTGGAGGCTGCATCTGAAAGAAGTCGAAGAGGAAACCAACGTTCTCATTGGGAAGCTGACAGTGAGGACGACCCTGAAGCATCTTATAGGCGCCGAATGCCTTACACAAAAATTGAATTCCCCAAGTTTAGCGGTGGGGATCCGCGAGGCTGGATATTGAAGGCGGAGAAATATTTTAGGTACTATGACATCCCAGAAGATTTGAAAGTGGATGTGGCATCAATGTACTTGGAGGGAGACGCGCTTGATCTATTCTCTTAGATTAACAATGAACGCACGGTAGTGTATTGGGATGAACTTGTGAAGGCTCTTCAAGAAAACTATGGACCACCGGAATACCAAAACCCAGATGAGTACCTTTGTAGCATTCGACAAACAGGGACGGTGTCGGAGTATCGTTCTGAATTTGCTCGCAGGTCCTCACGCGTCAAGAATTGGCCAGAGCATTGCTTGTTAGGTGTCTTTATCAATGGGCTCAAGGAAGAGTTGAAGGCGGATGTACGTATCCATAAGCCTAGAACTGTCTATCGAGCAACCAGTTTAGCATTAGAATATGAAACTAAGCTCCAAAAGGCTAATGGGCCTAAGACCAACATAGCCTCAGGAGTAACTCGCACTTTTTTCCCTATACCCAGCCAGCACAAGACACAAGCATCGCACAACCATCTTCATCTGCAATTCCAAAGCTCCTTCCACCGCCAACCCCAAACACATATTTGTCTCAGCACCCATCAGCAAAATCACCCAGTTCCTCTACCTTGGAGTCTGAACGCCAGCGTCGCAAGGAGAAAGGGCTTTGCTATCGCTGTGGTGAAGTTTTCAAACCAGGGCACCGCTGCAACTCCTCTTTTTCTCTCCTAGAACTCATTGAAGAAGGAGAAGAAATTATCCTACCCTCAAAAGAAGATGTCAACAATATGGGAGATGGAGGGGAAGTTGAGGTTATGTTTAACGCCATGGTAGGGAAGGCAAATGCTGGAACCATGAAGCTCAAAGGTTTTATAATGGGCCGAGAGATTCTGATTTTAGTAGATAGTGGGTCTACTCACAATTTTATATCAGAAGCATTAGTTTCTGATTTGTGTCTTCCTACTAGTGTGACGTCTTCATTTGGAGTTCAAACAGGAGATGGTAGAGTGGTAAAATGCAACCGTATTTGCACAGATTTAGAGGTAAAAATTTCTGATTTAGTTATTAAACAAGATTATTTCCCCTTCACTTTAAGTGGAATTGATCTTGTTCTGGGCATTAAATGGCTGGCTTCATTGAATACCACCCAAACCAATTGGAACGAGATGTTCATGATTTTCTGGATAAATGGCAAAAAGTACAAGCTTCAGGGAGTTATTCCAGGGACCCATACTGCTGCCCAATTTCAAAATCTGCTCTTATTAGAAATGCAAATGAATGGGAACCATCGGTCAAAGGCAAATCCAATGGATAAGGGAACAGTTCAAGTGGCTGCGCAAGTTCATCAATTACGACTTGAGGGCAAGTCGTGTCTTCAGGGAGGGAGTATTGATAGGACTCCAAGTCAGCACATTAACACACCAGAGGAGAAATAGGGAGAATGGAGTAGTGGTTGAGTCTGTTTGCATCTTTTTAGGAGAGTTGAATGAGTCTTTTAGGTTTTATTGATTTTATTAATGATTTATTAATTGAATAAGGGGACTTTAGGTTGTTAGAGGTCCATCAACGTCTCTTTCTGTTAGTTCCAAGATATTAGGGATATTTACTTAATTCTTATATTTATTCAATTGTAATTTCTGCATTATAAATATGTTAGCCATCCTATAAGCTAACATATGAGAGAAATAAATATTTGTTCAGTAATTTGGAGATTCTCCTTCTGGCTACTAAATCTAGTTAAGTGAGATCCTTGCTTAAGTAAATTTTAGTAGATTTTATCCCGGCTATTAGTGAGTTGAGAGTGAGATTCTTGCCTCAACCCTCTACTAGATTATATTTCAGTTTTTTTTTATTCACTTAATTATCTAGCCATTTGGGTTCTACCAATCTCTGACATATAACTGCAATATCCTAGAATCTACTATTTGGCTGAAGAAAAATGGTAGTTGGTAGATGTTTAGGCGTGAGAAATAACAAACCGGCCACTGTCTTGTAAAATACCATTGAACGTGCCAATGATTGATTTGTGAATCTTATAGTTGTTTGTATCTTAAGCTGATCATTAGCTTGACTTCTTGTCTGACCAGCCAACCCTCTAAATGTATTGTTCCAGGATGTTTTATGGACCAGGTGGACCTTATGCCCTGTTTGCTGGCAAGGATGCTAGCAGAGCTTTAGCAAAGATGTCTTTTGAAGAGAAAGAACTGACTGGGGATATCTCTGGTCTGGGCCCTTTTGAGCTCGATGCCTTGCAGGATTGGGAATACAAGTTTATGAGCAAGTATGTAAAGGTAGGCTCTATAAAAAAGCCAGTCCCAGTAACTGAGGCAGAATCCACTGGTGAACCTTCAGAATCAGTTCCTCGTGATGCTGCTCCCGCTGCCACTGCTGAGCACACTGAAGAGATAAAGGCCCCATCTGGAGCTGAAGCTGTTAAAAGCGAGGAACCACTTTCAAGTGTTGATGCAAACAAAGGGTAATAATGGTTGAATCCTCACGGTATATGTATACTGTCTCTACCAGAGCCGATGTGAATGATTAATCCTTTACGAATGTTTGAAGAAAATGTCAGAGATATTGTCCCTTTCACTATTCTAGGCTACCCCTTCTCCAAAGGAACTTCGCGTGAAGGCCATAGTTTGATCAATAAGTAACTGTTAGTATTTTGTGGATGGAATCCTCCTTTTCAAACCGTGAACGGGTTATATCACAGAGGCAGTAGCTGATCATTTGCTTATGGTTTTTACATCATCCATCCCTTTGATGCATTTCCCTATGTTTTTCTTATACTCCTATAATCACAAGCGCTATTTACTTATAACGTGGTACGCATATGAGCTTTGCAAACAAATACGTATATAATTGTTATATTTTAATTGAAGATTAGGAATTTTCCTCGTGCTATGTATGATGTTTTAAAGTTTCTGAATGCAAGGTGAAGTTTCATCATGGTATGTTTGGTTAGAGGAGAGAGAGGAGGGAAGGAATATGCTCTCCTTGCATTATTTGGTTAAAAAAAAAAATGGAGGGGATGTATTTCCCTTCTCTTGTTTGATTAAATTTAAAACAAAGTGAAGAATTTTTCCTTCCATTCTCTTCTAACCCTTCCCTCAAGGTTAAACTCCACATTGACTGCATGGAACCTCTTCAATTATTGCTCGCAGATAATGGGTTTAGTCGTTTAGTTACCCTCTGAATTCTGTGATTGCTGATGTGAGATCACTTATCTTCTCTAACTGGGGTCTTGAGACTATGCACTCACAGAAAAGCTCTCAGATGTGCGGTCAGTCTTATTAGAAGAGCTCATAATATGAACTGATTATTTTTCAGGCTCCTCCCGCTTTCCGTTTAGGGCAACTTTTGCTTGATTTTAGTGTAATTTACTTGCTGTTTACTGTGTGTTTGTCGCTTAGTTTTGTGACTGCCAACTCAACTTTTCCAGTGTATTCTTGCCTTTCTTATTAAAAATAAAATAAAATCCCCCCCCCCCCCCCAAAAAAAAATCTTTTTCTATAAGCTACCTCCTTTCCCTTTACCTTCCTTCGTTAAAATGTCATCCTTCCCTTCTCCACTGAGCCAAACAATATGGTAAGGTTCAAAATCTATGGTGGTTATGGAGTAAAGAAAATCAAGCCTCACCCTGACTTCCGTGGACGGGCATGAATCTTCTAAAGTGAGGATTTGTGAAACTTTTGGTCAGGATGTAATCATAATTTTAAAAAAAAATTTTTAAAAAAAAAAAGAAGGAAAAGAACAAAAACGAGATTAGGCATATAAGCATATTTAAGATGTTTTATGGATCTTCCCTTCAGACCAGCATGTGGCATGCACTGCCATTAAGCCTTCTGCCATTGCCATATGGCTTAAAGGACTTTAATCATTTAATTGAAATTAGCTTAAGTGAAAATAAAAATCATGCCCAACAGCAAGATCTCAAATTTAAGTTTTGCGAATGAGAAAAAGTATAAGAGACAGTTAAAATTAGTTAAGAACAATTAATGTGTAAAAAGTATAATTTTTTTTCCAAAAATGCCCTCATTAATAAGGAGAGAGAGCATGAGAGAGAACAATTAAATTATTAAAAGAAAGAGAAGTAGGAGGGAGAGAGAGTGTGAGTTGGAGATAATAAATATGGGTAAAATAGTAAATCAACACAAAAAAGTAGAGACAACTTGTAAGTGTCTCTTATATATAGGAACATGCTATAAGTATCAAATGTCTCTTATAATAAGGAACGGAGGGAGTACATCAGGAGAGTCACTCCATTTAGAATCCTAACAATGCTTAAATACTATCTTTGGTCCTAAATATAAGAGTTAATTGACTAATTTGAGTATATTAAGGAAAGAAGTTAAGTTAGTTATTTGTGATAAATAAGTGGTCTTTTCTAAAACATTCTTACTAATCAAGTTTATTGGCTAAAAATACTTTTATTAGAAATATTATCTTAAGTAAATAAATAAATATAAAAAATAAAATAAATTAGAATCTTATATATTTAGAACTAAAATAAAAATCAAATAAATTCTTATATTTAAAAAGTAGTGTAGCAATTTAACAAAAGAAACGCATTAACAGTTATTGCGATTGCGATTGAGATGATGTTTCAGCCATCCCAACGTGACTTTTTGGCCCAAAAGCACAGCAGCCTCATTTATATTCTTGTTTGAAATTGCATTTTCGCATTTTGAGCCTCAAATTGAAATGCAATTTTTTTTTTCTAGATATAAATAGTCTTTTATTAAAGATAACTTTATTTAAGATACCGCGTAAACCTTAATTCATCTTTACTAGACTTAGGCCCCGGTTGGATTGTTATTGGAGAAGGTAAAGGCGCATGAGAAAGTATGAAACTAAGATTTGTGACTTATTTAGATAAAATTGGTTGTTTAGATGTGTTTCTTTTGTAACTGACTTATAAAAAATAGTAACTTTTCTGTCTTATAAAACGTAATCTGGATCAACTTTTTTAACCGACTTATAGGAAAATTGTGCAAAGCTTACAATCTAATTAGTTATGTGATTTTATTTACTTTAATTAGAGACCCAATGAATTTAAATTTAAATTTATGTTTGTCCATTATGTATATTTAATTAATTATCTACCATGTGTTTTCAAATTTTTATTCGTAACAAATATTTTTATTTTATAATTTCACAAATAAACTATTTATATTTTATCATAATAATTTTATGTATTTTTTTAAACTATTATCATATTAAAAACATAAAATTTCAAACACCACTATTCAATAAAGTCCATACTCTTTTCAGTCATTTTTCAATTAAACTAATTTTTTTTATTAATCATCCAAACAACTTTTAATTTTTTCAATTGACTTTTTAAAAGTACCTATTCAAATATAAATCGTATTACACTAATTGATTTTTACTCTAACTTCAGTTATAAAAATCAGTTAAGTTAGAATTAGTTTTATCCAACTCCAATTCAAACATATCTTGTGGGTTAAAATGCAACTTTTTGTTCCGATGCGATGTGTTGCGGTCAATGGGACCCAAAAAAGTTTTTTCCAATGGTCTCTCTGCTTTTCATCTGTCCCATGAGTGAGAGGTGACTAATAATATATTTTAGTGTGTTTATATTGTTTCTTGTTATTTAATTTATATTTTATTATTATTATTTTATTTAATCAAATTTTTTATTTAAGAAAATTCACATTCTTTTTAATCATTTTATATATAAAACTATTTTTAATTAATCATCCAAAAAAAATTTTAACTTGTGAAACTGGGTTTTTCACAAAGATCAATACAAAAACCTGATTTTTATTCTAACTCATATTTCTAAAAGTTAAATGAAAGAAGTGTTTTGATATATCTATAAGTGTTTTTTAAAAATATTTTTTCACAAATCTAAATAAACCTCTCTATAAATTTACTTTATATACTGCAAAATCACTTTTAAAATTATGATTTGATTTCTATCCCAACACTCCGAAATTATAGCGGATTCAAAATTGTCAACCAAAACCACTTATATTTTAATATCTATCTAGCAATTTCCTCACAATGCCTGTTATTATTAAAAAAAAAAGTTACAAAATAATAATAATATACGCTAATCCCAACCTAGCAATTTTGGGTTTGAGAAATCTCTTTAAATTATGAATTAACCAAAAACATATTTTGTAATGAGTCCCCAAAAGGTCTACGGAGGAAGGTGGGGTTTGCCATCTCCCCATAACCGAGGGCTAGAGTCAAAGGGCCATCCACTCAGAAGAACAGTATCAAAATGCAAAGAAGCGATCCATGGTTTTATTTAGTTCTATTTTCTCTTCGCTTTTCTCACCATCTATTAGCATAAGAAGGAAGAAAAAAGATATGGATGGGGGGCATTTTTCTATCCAAAAGTTTATACGGGTTGTAAGAACACAACTTTTAAGAAGTCACAAGTCAAAGGCAGACCATTCAGGCATGGCCCACTCAATGAAGTGCCCTGTAATACCATCTCTGCAATGAAGAAGTGAAAGAATTCGCATCTTCTAATCTGTGGTCAGGACTGGGCAGGGCAGCTCTATCGGGAGGCGGCGTCACAAAATATGACCGATGTTGGGAGCCAGGACTCTGTGGAATTGAACCACCAGATAACGAAACACTTTGATCTGAAAAGTTGCATGAAAAATGCATTTTGCCAGAATTACTAAAATCAGAAGGGCTTGAATAGCAGCTTAGAGGGGAAAGGCTTCGATCCTTCTTAAGATCACAATGCTGTGAGTTTAGAGTGGATGAAAAAAGATTCATGCCACTGCTGTTGTGAAGCGAAGTTGGATGTTCTGGCAGCATAAAATGTAATGGACCAGATCGATCTGTTTGGCTTCTAACACTTTGGGATGTTCCTGCAGAACCAGAGCGCTGAGGAAAAAGGTTCAAGCTTGAAACTTCAGCATTTGACAAAAGCCTAGCTATCCTCACCTTCAAAACCCTCCCATCCATTTTAAAACCGTTCATATGAGTCACAGCCACTTGTGCATCCGCGGCACTGTCAAACTCAACAAATCCAAAACCTCTACAAATTCCAGTTGTTCGATCCTTGATTGCTTTTACTTCAAGGATCTTACCAAATGGAGAAAACAGCTCAGACAATCTATTATCATCAAACGCTTGAGGCAGATTGCCAACATAAACATTGTTCATCAATGATTTCTTTCCATACCTCCGTTGTCTGCTCTGTGTTGAACCGAAACTAAAACCAAACCCAGAACCCTGCACAGAGTCATTCTGTGGTGATAGCACATCCAAGGGACTGGCACTAAAACATGTATAGCATGAGTTCACTTTAAAAGTTGATTGAAGGTCAGGGCAGGCATATGACAGATGTCCCTCATCACCGCAAACATAGCACATATTTTCATCCCTAGCTGTTCCTTTCAGCGTGGCCAGCTCCTTTAATTGAGCCTCCTTGTGCTCATTTCTTCCTTCAACTGGGATTAGCAATTTTTCAACCATGGAAACTGCTCCATCCAGAGAACTTTTGTTGTCTGCTTCTATATACACATGCAAGTCCTCTTTAGAAGAGGTGGATATGTTAGTTGTTTTCGAGCATCCTTTTCCTCTTATGTGAATCTTGGCCCCGGTTTCATTTTCCATTCTCTTCAGTGTGTTTCCACGAGGACCAATTATAAGGCCAACAAAATTGTACTCCGGATATTCTGTCACAGGTATGTAAAGTTTTTTGAAGAGTTTCGGAGGCTTGTAATCTGGAGGAGGGCCAAAACATGGATTTGATTTGATCAATTTTGATACGATACTTTGACGCTTCTGCACAAGTTTCTGACGAAGTCTTACTTCTCTTGTATTTATTCTGATGCCATGGTCATCATATATTGGCTCTGGTGATGGAGATCTTTCCTCCCCAAGCCTATCATCATGAAGAGGTCCATGCAATCTTCTATTAGTCTCAAAAAGCTCAGCTTTCAGCCCTTGAATTTCAGGATTATTCTCACATCCAAGAAGAAAATCTTTTGTGAAGTCAGGCAACTGAAGTGGCCCCAGCAATTTTAGTTGAGTGTCCTCACTGGACCACCTGGTTTTCCTCCTCTTGCAAGTCTGATTGTCTTTCACGCCATCATCCTCAGACTGTGGTTCCCATCTGCTGCGCCTTCGTTTTCCAGAACTTCCCGTACCTTCTTTGGAAGAACAATTATCAATAGATGCCAGTGAAGTGACAGTGTCATTATTGAGCTCCAACGCTGAATGTCCAGATTCTAATTTCAGGCCAGAAGATCCCACTTGCTTGCACTTCTTTCGTGACTGATAGCATAGCAATGTAGTTAATTCACCAGATGCAACATTCAGACACCTCTTCTTATCATTTGATTCAACAAATCCTGATTTGTGATCATTTCCATTAAGAGATATTTCTTCTAGCTGCTTTTGCTCAACTTCTTCAACACGATCTTCTTCTAGCTCCTCACATGATCCAACTTCTTCATCCTCTGCTTCATTTTTAAGCACTCTGAGGTAGTATTCAATTTGATGCCTAGCTTCACCAACCATACCTGAAAGATTCTGAAGAATGCACTCTTCCTCCAGTAATTCCTTCGCTGATCCTTCAGTTTGCCCAAGATGACACCTAAATTTCTTTATAATACTGGGAACACATGATGATCGAAGCTTCTGCCTATGTTGCGGATAAAAGTAAACCTCAAAATGGTCACCTGCAACGTGAAAGTTCCCTAAGCATGCAAGGAAAAGAACAAGAACATTGTTTCTACAACTAACTAATAAACTCCCCATGCAACCTGGGGAGAATATTATAACATGGTTGGGGAGCACCCAATCTTCTATTGAAGCATATAAAAAGGTGTAAATAATTTGACCATAACTGAATCCAGCAGAAAGCTTAAACATATGAGAATATTTAAACAAACTAGGAATTGCAATAGGAGAAGGTGAGAAGCAGGGAGATGAAACAAGAAGCAATGGCATTGACCTTTGAAACATAACACAGGCAAGCAACAGCCAAGAAACCCAAAAATAGGTGGAAGACAATAGGCCCAAAAAAAGGAAATGCAAATTGACACACTAGTTAAATTAGGAAGATAAAAAGCAACCAATAGATTCAGACCAGATAAAACTTAGAATTTCCCATTTGTACGAACCATACTAATAAAGGAGGAAGATCAAAGTGTCCTTCCACCATATTGGATTGAAACACATTTAACACGAGTCACGAGGACATGAAAGAGCACCCCGGGTGGACTCTTACCAAATAACTTAATTCAAACAAATTCCAACACATTCCATTAAAAATCTCAGACACTCAACTGAATTTTCTCTTTAAACCATAGACAGAGGAAATTCTTATGTCAATAATAAATAAAAACTGTCCGGGTTATGATCATCCAAGGCATACGTCTTCCCAACACTAAAAAGCTGCAAGAGCAAAGAAACTTCTCCGCTCTCCAGAAACATCTGTTTTCTAGGGTAAAATTATGGGTTAAACAAGAATAACGAAACCAACACAGTCACGTCAGAAATCAATCGATGGGACTTCTGCCCATATTCATTTTAACGTTTCAAATCCTAAGAAAAGCCGATCGTATCAAACGTTAAATAAGTGCTCAAGACATTGAATCTTTGCGTAAATTTCATTCCACCTCTAGGTCAAACGCTTATGTGATAAGGTGATATCAAAGAATAAAAATGGAGTCCATATGATTCTTGACTAAGGATGGAGCACCGTACCTGCCTTCCTCTAATCCTCTTTGGAATTTTACAAGACCGTAATCCAGCTTGATGAATAATCTTGATGGAAAATCCATCGACTTTATACTTCTGGGAGGGGAGTGAAGCGTCACAACGATAGGAGTGAAAGAAAAATACCTGAGAATGAGAACCCTCCATGCGACGGTTCGCTTTCTGAGACTGGGTGTGCTTTTAATGGTAAATATCATTAATATCACTATTTTATTAATTAGGATTTTGTCTGCTAACTAATTTTTTGAAAAATTGGACAAAAGGACTTTAGGTGTCTGATGGCAATTGAGTCTTTTTCCCGCCAACAGGTCAAGTAGTTTTTTATTAAAGTGGGACTTTACTTCAAAATTGGTGAAAACTTTTGTTATAAAAAAAATGTGAAAACTTTTTCATCAGGAAAATAAACAAACGGAAGAGCTCGTTTGTTTGTTTGTTTTTTTTAAAACAAAATAAAATAACATTTAATACCTTAATCTTATTTTTTAGATACATTTAATATCTTAATTTTATTTATAATAAATCTAGCATTCTGACATTACTTTTCTTTCTATCCAACACCCTGATATTTTTTTAGTTATATCTAGCATTCTTTTTTTTTTTTTTTGCCAACACCCAAACCTTATATATGACTTAGGATGTTGCTTTAGTAAAAAAATATTACTTACTTTTAAAAAATTATTTTAAATATAATTGAGAAAATCTTAGAAAAATACTCCTAAAATTTCAGGCAAATCAATGACTCCAATTTTAATAAGATGTGCTAAAATGAAATTTGAAAATAATGCATTTTTATCACACTACCTTACTTTATATATACACATACAGTGGCACTGGAAAACGGACTGGTCCAAAACTATAAGGATCTTATTGACCACCCAATCCAGAGGAAACAACATAAACAATTTAGGTCCTGTTTGGGATAGTGGTAAAAATCCCTCATAAGCATGTTTTATGTAGGTCGAGACAAAATTTTTTTTATATACTTGTCTCGTATTCTATAAATTACAATTGAAAAGTACTCATAAATTATTCCAAGTAGGTCCTTAACAATCAGGAGTAATATAAAAAACCAAAACTAATAAAAGATCTAAAAACCGGGCCACAAATCCAACCCAAACTAAAATTTAGAGACCAAACACAGAACAAAACGCCGACCCTTTCCCCCAGCTACGGCCCCAGCGCTACCAAGAAATAAGATAATCATAAGCATCCATTGTATTAGAAATAGAGACCACAAGCATATCATTGTATTAGAAGTGGTGTGGAGCGAAAGCCAAGCTATTGGTAAACGCTGTTATTGACCACTGGGATCAGGATGTAAATACTTCATGTTACTGTTCTTTCCAACTGAATAGGGACAGTTCTATCTACATACAAATTATGGGGGCCAAAATTAATTTCATCATTTTTACAAACAAATATAAACATGTTTTAAAGTAAATTTTGCTAGACATAGACATCGAATGAGGGAGTTTTGTGACAATTTGAATTGTTTATTAAATTGTGCACAGTGATTATTGTAAAAAAAAGAATGAGGAAGTGACACTGACAAAATTCACATATGATATAAAAATTTTAACAAACCGTATTATTGATGTGAGAAACCTCAGTTCTCAATAAATTTCACATGTGTTTGTGCGGGAGACCCACACTTACTAACAATATAACTTATATACGTCTACCTATGCATGGGGCCTATATGCCATACACGAGGCTGGATTTAGTTTGATTAATGAAACAACTTATAATAATATAGTGCTTGCATGATGAATAGACTCCTTGTATTTGGTATTAATTAATTTATTATAGAGCTTAATCTCACCATATTTTTTTCTGTCATGGCTTCTTTGGGACCACACATTTCAACCCAACCACAATATTTGAAAAGGCTGACCTTTCAAAGAGATAGATGCAAAAAGATCAATGTTAGTTATAAGAAAATAATACTACTTGTAATGCTTAATATAAAAGCTAGATAACTATTTTGAAGACATAAAGAAGATTAGTTAAGTTACATATTTGTAATAAATAAATGTTACCTTCTTTAAAATATTCTTATTAATCATAAGCATTAGAACACTGCCAGAAAAAAAAAAGCTTTTAACATTGGTTATTAAGGGTTTTTCACGACGGTTTTAGAGGCACAGTGGATATAGTCAACGTTGAAAGGTAAATAAAACACAGCGATTGAAAACCGCCGGCGGTTCTGTTAAAAACTGCTATGAAAAATCAAATTTCCACTGTGATTATTAATAAAACCGCCATGGAAAGTTCAACTTTTATGTAACCTTCGTGGAAATTCAATTTTCCACGACAGTTTTTAACAGAACCGCCGTGGTAAATTGTTTTAACGGCGATTATTTAAATAACCGCCATTAAAAAGTTACTTTTTTTAAATAATATTGCGTGAATTTTTTTTACCTCCCTATAGTTTACAATTCCAAATAAATCCAGGCAGTGCAGAATACACAAAACTATTTCAAGATAACCATATGAACAAATAATCAACTAGCTAGTTAATATATATACATACAAACGTAGCAAGTATTGAAATTTCTTTTTAACATAGGCACAAGGCTTATAAGGGAATCTGTCTAGGCAGGACATGCATAAACCAATCCTATAATTACAAGATGATACCTTAGAAGTAGCTTGCTACTTCTCCTAACAACAAGTAAAGGCATAATTCCAAGAATAGTAACAAACTAAATGAATTCTATCTGCACAATAGAACTAAGGAACATGTATAAAGGGAAAATTAAGCGAAAAAAATCTAAAAATGAATTTTTTGAGGAATGACTTAACTATTTCAAAATTTTGAAATTCTATAGCAATATTGTTGACAAAGTGTCCCTCATCAAGTTGATTTCATCTATGTGATATGGCGCAGCATTTTGAAATACTTGTAAATAAAAAATGACATATTCAACTTAATCAAAAATGCGAAAAGAATTGAAGAATTACATGCAATGTAACTTATCTTTACCTCGTCTAATTTCTTAGTCACTCCTATCTCAATGATGTCATTCGTGTAGTGGATGACATAATATCTACATTCAACACTCCCTTGTTGACAGCAGTACTAATAAATAAAATATAAAATTGAATATTAGATGTTGATTATGAAGATTGAATTTAATTATTGAAAAAGATTTAAAAGTATATATTTAGCTCAAAACAACATACTTTTAGGAGAATCCACGTTGGTGGTTGTCTATTTTGCTTCTTCGCCACAACATTGAAACCATGAAAAACCCTATCAATAATTAAAAAAAAAGATATTAGAGCATGTTTTTCTAAACTTTACACGTAATAAATATATAAACCTAAACTAACGTGTCGATAACATCTCTGGTTTCTTCAGATGGACTTCCACAGAGGGAATCAAACCAGTAGATTTTGTTATCAAAAGGGACACAAACAATTAGGGTCCAATGATAACTACAAAATACAAAACATGTTAATTATAATCATATACATACAACTTGTGTATTTCAAATACAATAATATACTTACCCTTCCACGTAAGGTGCAAAATATATTTGCTTTCTTGTCTGAGTCATTATGGTCATCATGTAGATTGACCTCACTTTCACAGTATTGACTATTTTCTGCACTTTTGAGAACACATAAAGGCATATGTTCCTTTAAGTCCTCCTTACTGACAGATTTGAGTAAAGTACCTGTTGTTCAAATAAGAAACATTAGGACATGCATAAGTATAACATGAATTAAGAAAATGATATTGTAACTTACAAAATAGCTAGCTACATGAAGACTATATCCAACTCCTCAAAATTGAGGAACTGAACGAGGTCCTTCTTGTCAATGGTGAAGTCATATGTTACTCTGAACCCACAATCCCCAGCAACATCTTAAAAGTAACGAGTTTATCCATGTTTGCCATTACGGAATGAAGAACCTCCAAACTGGAATTTGTAAGCGCAAGATTACCAGGAAGAGGCAGGAATACAAGATCTGATAATGCGCTCTTTGTGGCCTTCTTTGCTGTCACCTTCTTTGTCAATGGCTTTGCAACAAGTCTCTTTGGCCATAAAATGAAATGTCCTTTAGCCTAAGCCAATAGTCAAACCTCATCAGTAGGGTTGGGCACTAGTGTACCACCATGACCACGAAATAATCTATCCATCGTCACCCTCACTTGATCTTTCAAAACTTTCATGT